>NW_026929982.1:0-11096 GCF_032062105.1 Saccostrea cuccullata
ACTGAAAAATCTGAAAGTAAATGGGTAGGGAAAAAAAGCATAAATGAAAACATTTTTCTTACCATGAGGTATAGGCTCCATCTGGAGGGGAGAATAGTGTCGGTAAGTCTCTTGAGGCTTGCATTAAGCCTCTCCTCATAGAACTGTTGTGCAAGATACCCCGGTATATAAATATCCTCTAACAGTATTGTTTATTCCACTTTGAAATGGTGCAGTTGCATGTATATGGTGAAGTTGGTTTAAGTATTAGTAGTTTGTTCTACATCAGCATAACAAGCATAAATATGAAATATAAATAAAAGAGTGAACATGGTGAATAATTATCATTTTGTATTAAAATTAATAAAATATATTCAATAAATGTAAATACTCTGGCAACCAATTAAAATGCAGAAACAATATTTTACATGTAATCAACTTTGCCCCTTTAACTCTATAATATAAAAATGTTTTTAAAACTTCTGTAAAAGTGTATCTTTTAACTTGCATTACCTGCAACCAATTTTGCAAACAATGGTGAGGTGCTGTACATTTTCATGAGAAGTTGATGACGACAGCCAGGGAACTTTTAATTCGTGTGGACAAAATGCAGCTTTTTTGATGCCAAAAGAATGTCATTGAAATACAAGATCTATTAAATCACTGTATTGACAAAGACATACCACAAGCATCTGTATGTGGGAAACCTGACCCACAGAAATGGGTTTCTCAGGATTCAGGAACCTGCATGTACATGTATTTCCATGTCAATGTTAAAAATAGAGCTGGCCTATCATACAGCAGGGGCATGAATTGTTTACACTGAGCCCATCTGTCGAAAAAGATCATGATGTAATGCACGTCACACTTTACTAGAATTGATTATATTTACATTTGAAGATTATACTTCTACAATTAAAAAAAAATTGATATGTAAAACTTCACTCACAGGTCTTCTTGTTTCCTGTACTGGTGTTTCATCGCCAGTAGATGAGGATCTCGGTGATTGAACTCTCTTTTCTGCCATCTTCTAGATCTCAAAATATATTAATCTCAAGTTTAACATGTGGAATTTAATATGTGTCAAAAATAATTTATGATAACCCAGCTTGCAAATGAATAAAATAAAAAATTTATGCATTGCATTTTAATGGTGAAAACCATTTTATACTGAAATAAAAAAGAAAACCTATGAGTATACATTTTACCATGTAAATAACAACAAAAAACCCAAAAGGGTCCCATTGATAACAATATTTTTCTCCAAAACCATTTCGCTCTTACAAAAAACCTTCATTGCTGTGTAAGATGGAACAATATACTACTTTAAAATCATATTTTCAAATCTAAGAGCGAACACTATTTTTTGTGATGAGTGGTCAATATACATACACTGTATATAGAATGCTGACCACGATGAAAAGATATTTAGATTTATATCTCTCAAATTTTGAAATAAAAATGTGAAAAGTAATGGTATCTAGTTTCCTGATATCTTAATTTCTCAGTGCAATAATTTTTCATCTTCTGGGTTAATATAAATCCTTAATATTCAAAAATTATGTATTCTTACATGGTGTATTGTGCCAGTTGTGGGGCGCTCGGCCATATTTCCCATGTTGATTTCAAGGAAACCTTTATGCTCTTATAAATTTAGCTTCACTTCCTTGAAAGCTTGTAGCCTCTAGAGTTAAAAAACCCTAATGACACATCTAAGAGCAATTCAGTCAGACTTTTAATTTCAATGAAATGGATTCGATGCCATCGATCCTCCTCGATTTTCTCACAAAATGGATTAAAACCGGTAGTATTTCATTGTGAAATGCAAATCTATGATTAGCCAGGTTGTCTGATAAGAGATTATCTGATTATATTCCAATCTACAACAAATTTTACTCTCTCGTATGGCTATAATACTTTGAAAAGTGGACGAAAACATACCAGACCCCCTCTTTGGGAAGTATTTTGCTACAAACGAGAAGGCTCTCTCTTCAAACAAGTCCGTTACAAACGACAAGTTGTGCTGAATATAATGTATAAACTTAGCTGTAATGTATAAATATAGAAGTTTCCCTATGAACAATGTTCTTGACCTTCAGACTGCAATTAAAATCCACCAGCCGGACCTATTCTGGCGTCTGCTCCTCCATGTTTTACCCTTGTCACGTGACTTCCAAAATAAGTATGGCGTCAGCAGCTCTAAGGCCTCGATATCCGATGAAGCATGAAGCGGTTCGAGGACTTATGTACTAAGGCTATCATGGCGTACGTGCCAGAAAAAAAACCGTTGAGAATATTAGTTGAATTTTCATCTTTATTTGGATTAAAATTTAGGTTTAAAGGCATATGCAACCTCAAAAAAAATTTGTTGTAATTGATTTTGAAGTTATTTCCAGTGCAAATCCCTTTGTATACTTAAAATTCGTTTCGGAACGATTCTGTGGTGAGGCTTTGTCCCGACCGAGACACAGTAACTCTAACTACGGATAGAAATACAGGCGCATCACTATTTTCTGACAAAGAATTGTTAGGGTGAATTTCTGTATGGATTTCAATGATACTTACATATTTTTTTTTATATAAATGTGAAAATACAGCGTACATATATCTAGTTAATAAGCTGCAGATACTCAGATTCTTTAGTATCCCATACATCTAAACAATGTAAACGTTTTCAATCAAATAACTGCTACAAAAACATTTTTTTTTAAAAATCTTTATTCATAGCATATACATATATTATAAAAATCAAGGAAGTTTTATAGATCATCATAGGCTGTGTGTTACTCCTGTGATATTTTTTTTTTTTTAGCAAAATGGGCTCCTAAAAAGTGTCATATTGAGAACAAATGAAACAAGTCAAAATATGCCCAGATAGGTCCCAGAAAGCCACCTCCTGCAATGTAAGAATTAAAAATTTTCCGGGGGAGGACCCCTGACCCCCCTCTTGCCGAAAGGGGGAAAACCCCCTCTCGGACTCACCCCCTCGGGGCGGTGGCCCTCGGTTTGGGCCTTCGGCCCTCAAGTCTGAAGTGCCCCCTACTTTTTCTTTTTCTCCACCTACTGTAAAAATTAATGAGAACCCTGCTTTTCATTCACATTTACCCAATATATCATTAAGGAATAAAGTAAAAAGTTGAAGTAAGCAGTTTGAGAAAAATAAATATTCTCTCCTCATACAAAATTAGAATCTGCCGGAAAATCAAGGGTCGTACAAGTTAGCTCTGTTTATCTCTGTTAACTTTACTTGTACCACGTGAATTCTAAAATGGCACGTGCATATAATATAGGGTTTACAATTATAATGGGATGTTAGGTAAAAGCAATTCTCAGAATTAAAATATCATAACTCTCCGGTAAATTAATAATAATTGACATTTTAGTCTACATTCAGATGAATTTAACATGATTAAGTACAAATCTTGACGTTTTGTGTATTGGGGTGCAGGAAAGGAAAATCCACCAAATCATACGTCATCGCGGCAAAATGTCAAACATAATACCTTTCTGTAGTTCCAATAAAATTTTCACTTCAAATGGCAATAAATTTTATATGTCATGAGTGCATTTTAACGCGTTGAGTTTACACTAATTTTTTTTCTTTGAAAGCCATGGGGAGACGAGAAATGATACCATGTATATCAACAAACCTGTAGGGTAAAACCTTCGCGAGCCCCACTTGAGTGTCTTGATCAACTTCGTCAGTGTAGCAGGCCTACCGGGCTTCCCTCTCTTACCATGCTGTTTTGTTTATGAAAACTATACGCATGCGTCATGTGCGTGTATAGCATGAAATGTGGAACCTCGAACACGCTGCGATGTATATATTTATGTACCATAAATAATTATTAATTTTAATGAAATAATCAGAATTATTTACTTTTAAAATTTGTAATTTTCTGAAAGTGTATACATTTATGAGTATGAAAAAAATTTCATATCCTATAGGAAAATTTTAACAAGTCTATTTTTGAAGAGATGCGTGATATTGCCACTTTAAAATTTACTGGAGGCTCATGCTGGGAAGAAAGGTTGTTAACATAAGAAAGTGCAGTGACCTTGACTCAAGGTCTGTACTTCCTGTCCACGGCTCCAACGGAAGACCTACTCGTTGCTTTGCAACGAGCTCGGCTCTAGTTCTTATTATTCTTTTTTTTTCTTCCTAGACGCCAACTTTGAAGCTTCATATCTTCCTCATTCTTTAACGGATTTTGTTCAAATTTTCAGAGCTTTTAGATTTTACAAAACACTCTTTAATCACTGTAAAACAATTCGAAAATCACCTTCTGTTTACGAGTTATTCCCCTTTGATTGAATTTTTAATGCAGTTGATTTCCAGACAAAGGCTTTGCAACGGTAATAATTGGAGCACAAAACCCTTTGAAATTGAAAAGAAGAAGCATTGAAGTTGTGCACATTGGTTTTTGTTTTATGATTTTTGCATTAAAAATGGCGCTAGAGAGGGGTCAAAAGTTAGGACGCGGAAAAGAGCCAAAAATCTGACATGTTTCCCTTTATATCTTTAAAACTATAAATATTTTGTTAAGACATGTTGAATAAAAGTTGTGCATAATTGCAAGAGCTTTCATTTGATATCATTTAAAAGGGGCTGGTCCCTAAATTAAGGGGTGTAAGGCTCTGGAACGTTTTTCTTTTATAACTCAAAAACGGTAAATATTTTGATATGGTTGTCGATTATAAATTGTTCCTTTATACCATTTCTGTCCTATGAAAATATTATTTTGTTCAAGACTTACGTATGGAAGGAAAGAAAGCTAGATCCGTAAACAAGGCTCCGTTCTCAATTTGCTATTGAAGGAGAACTCTTTATGCAAGTAATTGAAATAAACTTGCCGTAAGTAATAAATATTTTACAACGCTGTATCATATTTTTTTTTTAAATTAGATTTTAAACGTGCTCTTTGGTTCCCGTTCAGAGTATTCGATGGCAACCTTTTCCTTTTATTAATAAAGATCTTTCCAAGAGAGAGAGAGTGATAGAAAAAAGTACGAGCATCTTTTCTTCGCTTAAATATGAACACAAGCAATATTTAAGAAAACAATATATGCCTGGATCTCATAAAAAACTTTTAAGAGTCAAATAATACACAATTATTTACTGCGCGATTCTCACATTCACCTGGAACCCAGATTCTAAGTGTGTTTACCATTACGTAATCTATCCCTCGATTACACGCGGCCGAGAAAATCTAAAGCGACACTCCGCGGTGAACTATTGACCCCGCAGTCATAGGCAAAATAATTGATATATTTAAATTAACCATTCTACAACACGACAATTAATGGAAAATTATTATTGTCGAATATTTGAGATTAATATGTTGGCTTATCTTTGTTTGAAATTTGATCGTGATACATGTTTATCTAAAACAGCTAACTACGTTTTGTGTTTGTTTACAATTACGCGACCAACCGTGGTCGACGTGTTGAATCTAATTTACAAACTCGCGGGAAAATATTATTTTCTTTATGTAAATCGAATCTTTTCAAAAATATCTTAAAATGTCTTAAGTTTGACTTTAGTACAAAACGCTGGGGCATTTATTTTACATGTACATTAATCAGTCTTCAATTTTCAAATGTTCGTTAGCTCCATGTGTAATTTTACTTTTCATTTTGAAAATTCATTGCGTAAGGACTAGCGATCTGTTGTTAATTTACTTCAACCAATATATTGCTTTAAATGCACAAGCTTTGCGCTTTTCACACACAAATAAATCCATATTTTTTATCACAGATTTTTACCATGGCTATACCAGTTTTAAACTTTTAAAGAGAATCTTCCGAATCATAGATAAAATTGTAGTCAATGAAATGGATTAAACATCAATAGGTAACTCGGCACGTGTAAACTTCATAAGTGACTTCTGTGCTGCACAATGCCTATTTATATTACAGGTTTGATAGTAAAGTTGAAAAAATAATTCTAACATTATAATTTTTTTCCGTGATTAAATATCGGTAGCAGGTCATACAATGTACATGTAAGTAGTAATAAACTCGCATCGTGTATCCAGAATCGAAAATTTAAGAACTTATATAACAATCTGCAGCTACTGAATATCACAAACTTGTCATGTAATTACACACTTTTACAACCTAATTTAAACTGTTAAAATCATAACCGGCACCATAGTCAAACCATTTGTATCGTTTACCGTATATAAGTATTGTATTTAAAATTATGAACTTATATCTAACGCACATTACTTTTCTTGGTTTAAAAAAAAAATTAGTACCAGAGAAAGAGAGGGAGAGGGTATTCATGTACATTCATGTATTTACCAGAAAATCCCTGTACCGAGTATTGTCTAATTTATTCTATTAAACACGATTTCCTATTTAAATTAAATTTATTTGATGATTTTATTCAACTTCAATCACAATATGCAGTACTTAAATGAAGTCCATGCACGGATGCTATTGTACATCGGGAATTGTCTTTAATCTTTTATCCATGCATTCCTCCTTCATAGAAAATAATTCTGAATATATTAATTGAACAATGTGTTTAAAACCATGTGGTTTGGGTTTGTCGACGTGTTTTACATCATGATCAGCAAATCACAACTCCTTGGGCCTTTTTGTCTATCAGAATAATACTCTCAAATGTATCACGTATACACCATGACTCCCCCATGCACCCCGCCCCCTTGACCCAAACTTTGAAATAAATGAGGGAAGATGTTTTATGTGCGTACTTTTGAGTTTAATTTCATTGAATGTAAAGCTATTACCTAAAGTATACTAATAAGATAGAGGGAACTTTCAACCCCGTTTATTCTTCATAAATAGGAACTCCATGTCGTTCAAATTTTAACATCCGGTGATGTTTTAAAATACCTAAAGGTTGTTTTTCCGACCTATGACGAATGGAACGAGATGATGCGAATTTTAAACATCTTCATCGGTTGATATCTGAATAAAAAGGTAAATAGATCATGGGTAAAAATTTGTTTTACATATAAAAGAAAAGTTTCATATAGATAGATCTATGCAGATAATCATAAACATCTATATGATAATTATTTCAATTTGTCTATAGCAGATGTTAATTTTGTACTAAGCTGAAATTAACTTATAAATTGATTCGAAAACCGTACAATTGTAAAGAAATATTCCGAAGTAAACATTCTTATTTAATTGACTGATAGTTGTACGTAGCCTATACATTTAACATCTATCTCGAAATAGTTCAGAGGCGAAATTCTTAATCAGTTTTTTTTTTTGGGGGGGGGGGGGTGCGGTATGATTGATTGTGTATGTTTTAACGTCCCTCTTGAGAATCTTTAACTCATACAGAGACGCCATAACTTGCCAGTGGAGAGCTTCAAATATTGTCCGATAATCGGCACTTAGGGCCTTTGAGCGGGGAGGGATCTTTTTCGTGCCAGCACCTTAAGCAACACGGGACCTTGTTTTATACGGTCCCACTTTGGGATTCGAACCCACGACGTAAGGATCAACTCCTTACTTCGCGACTATCGAGCAAACGCTCTTTATTTCCTCTCTTTTTGATGCTCTAATCACAGCGATATTCAGGCGACCTTGGGGATATAAAATGAAGATAATTAATGAAGAAAACGGTTAGTAAAAATAAGAAGGGGTCGTTTTAAAATATTATTCTTACGAACTTCAGGGCAAGAATGAGAAACCATACTTCTAAAAGCTTCCTGATATAAAAAAGATTACTTTTTTTCAAATCATGACCAGAATAGGTATTTAAGATTTATATTCCGAAGTAAACATTCTTATTGAATTGACTGATAGTTGTACGTAGCCTATTCATTTAACATCTCTCCCGAAATAGTTCAGAGGCGAAATTCTTAATCAGTTTTTTTTTTGGGGGGGGGGGGGGTATGATTGATTGTGTATGTTTTAATGTCCCTCTAGAGAATCTTTCACTCATATATAGACGCCATCACTTGCCAGTGGAGAGCTAAAATAAATACTGTAGATTCCTTATTTTTGGCAAGTACTTATTATCGCGAATGGGCTCTTTAACGTCAGATAGCGAGAATAAAAATTCGCGAATGCACGGTTGGTCAAGAGATTTTACATTGATTTCATTACCATAAAAATAAAGGCGAGCATTTTTATTTCGCGTGTAGTGCTTCTCGCGAAATTACGCGATAATTAATTCCACGCGTATATTTAGGAATCTACAGTATTGTCCGATAACTGGCACTTATAGGGCCTTTGAGCAGGGAGGGATCTTTTTCGTGTCAGCACCTTAAGAGACACGGGACCTCGTTTTATATGGTCTCATCCGAAGGACAGGTCCCCACGTCCCACAGTGGGATTCGAACCCACGACGTAAAGATCACCTCCTTACTTCGCGACTATAGAGCAGACGCTCTAATCACTGCGCTATGCGGGCGACCTTGGGGGATATAAAATGAAGATAATGAATGAAGAAAACGGTTAATAAAAATAAGAAGGGGTCGTTTTAAAAATTTTTCTTACGAACTTCTGGGCAGGAATGAAAAAACATACTTATGAAAGCTTCCTGACATAAGAAAGCTTACTTTTTTTCAAATTATGACCAGAATAGGTATTTAAATTTAACATAGGAAGTTATACCCCCGAAAGTGATTGTGTATTTTGGGTGTAGGGTGGATGGGTTGGGAATTAAATTGTCTGTTTAACTGTCCAGGTGTCTGTCTGTCCCTCAAAGTTTTCCCCAGAAGGCCAGGCTATAACTCAAAGAAACAGGAAGCTCATACTCGATACAAAGATTTCCAATGATCCTAGGATGTGTCATTGTATTGATTCAGTGCAATATTACGTCAAATTCATGGTCATTGGAAAAAAATTAATGTTTTGTCGCAGTCATTTATATGTAATCGAGAATATCTGTAAGCTCACACTTGATACAGAGATTGCTTGTGACAGAAAGGTTTCTCTAAAATTTATACTCAGAAAATAGTATCATTTCAATCTGGACTATATTTGTTTTTATAAGTTCATACTTGATACAGATTGCTTATGGTCCACTGTGTTTCAGATGACTTAAAATAAGATCATTTTAACAAAGTCAGGGCCAATGACAGAAAAGTTGTAAAATTCCTGTCAGGGTTATGAATTTCTAATCACTAAAATTTTTTTTTCAGATTGAGGGTTTGTCTTGACACAGAGCCAAGATTTTTCTGTTAAGATCAAGGTCACTG
This sequence comes from Saccostrea cuccullata, assembly GCF_032062105.1. Taxonomy (NCBI): domain Eukaryota; kingdom Metazoa; phylum Mollusca; class Bivalvia; order Ostreida; family Ostreidae; genus Saccostrea; species Saccostrea cuccullata. The sequence continues at coordinate 9,171 of NW_026929982.1, forward strand.
ACAGAAGAAATATTTTCTTTCCCACGCTATGAATAAGTAAATGAAAATCATTGGAGGCTCTTACTTGAAACATAGATTACTTATGATAGGAGGTTGTGTCATGATCCTGATCAAAGGTCTTTCTGGCAAATCAAGGTCACTGACAGAGAAAAAAATGTTTACTGGGGGTAAGCATAACTTTGTAATTAAGATTCACTGGAGGCTCATGCTGAGAAGAAAGGTTGTTCACATAAGAAGGTGCAGTGACCTTGACTCAAGGTCGGTACTTCCTGTCCACAGCTCCAACGGAAGACCTACTCGTTGCTTTGCAACGAGCTCGGCTCTAGTTCCAGTAATTTAAAACAAACAAAGAAAGACATTATATTGTTTATATTTATATCTGTTTAAATAACTATTTAAAGTAGGATTAAAAAGATTAATTATTGTATTAATCATGTTTATGATGCGAACCAACATCTTTATACGTTTCCTTGATGGAACAGCCACTGATCAAGAAATCTGTGCAGGCGACATGCCTAATGTAGTTCATGCAGTGATTAACGCAATGGGTTTTCTTAAGAAATAAAGAAGAAAATATTCAGTGGATGTAAATATTCACTGGTAAATGGTTTTATATAAAAAAATAAAACAACTGGCGTTGCATTAATATATTTTATGGGATATCTTGTGGTTTCCGTTGTTATTTCTGTAATTTCTAGGAGCATTTTGGTTATTTAGGGTTATCAATGGCAGGCCGAGAACCAGACAATTAATCTGGTTCATGGTCTCACAAGCGCTTCATGTGATGAAAATTACAGGAATTTAAATAGGCGTTAAATATACACCAAATGTTCCACGATGACTGCCATAATCATGAGGAACAAATTTACGAAGTTATTGACTTGTGTACAACTTATAATAACACTGGTGTCTTTCGTAAGTCCAGCGCCAGCTAATATTCCTTCTGATCTAAAGAAAGAATGGATGTCAAATTTGTGTCATTTTCCGCCAGTTGATTTATATTTTGAAGTACCTGCAGATGATCAAGATAGTTTGAAAAAATGTGTCAATAATCTAAAAAGCGAAGAGGAAAGAATTCCACTTTGTGATAAATTTGTAAAGAGTTTAAACAATAATACTTGCAAGAAAAAGGTTTATGAGAAAGAACTTATTATAAGTACGTTGAAGAAATCAAATGCTACAGAAATTAAGAAATACTGTAATGGGTTACTATCATCCAGTTTCAAGAACAAGGAATGCGAGGAAGTGTGTACTGAAGACAAATTTACAAAAGATATGTGCTTATTGATATACTTTGCAAAGAACATAACAGAAACAGCTCTTCAGGGTAAGCATTTTTATTTTGCTTTTAAGTTGATGCGTATCCATTAGTTAGAATAATCTAACTGTGTCTCGGTACAAGCCCTCACCACAGATAGAATACGTCCCATATACTTGCAATGTAGCAAATCGGAGCGGATCCGTTCCGAAATGATTTTGAAGAATATAGAAGGATTTGCACTGGAAATAACAAACAAATTAATCAAAACAAACCTTTTTGAGATTATATATGCCTTTTATCCCAGAAAATAATCCATCTAAAGATGAAAATCCAATTAATTTTCTCTCGCTTCAAATTTACCTGCCATGTTTACATTCAGAACTCTCTAGTTTGTTTGTAGTAAATGCACTGAGTTATAGTACGAGTTATGTTTCTTTTGCTACATTACGAGCTATGTAGGACAATATCATTTTAACGATGTTCTATCTACGTACATTACGACTACCCAAACAATGTCACCATTACTGGAAAACACCTCACATTTCTCTTTAAATTATATTCTGTTTTATTTATCGTTATGTAATGATTTCAGGATTCTAAGGTTTGACCATACTGTGTTCCTAGTTAGTCAATGTTCACATCTTGTGACATTTATTGTGTATAAA
>NW_026929983.1:0-11055 GCF_032062105.1 Saccostrea cuccullata
TCATTACATTGATAGATTATTAGCATTTGTCAAGAAAAACAAAATATGATCTCGAGTTCAAAGATGTTTACATGTTGTGATTATAAAGCTCAATGTTTACTTACACAGAAAAGCAAACACTGCAGTTCGGTCAATAAGAAAATAAAGTGGAGACTTTAGCTTTTTTAACAATTAAATAACAAAATGTAGCTTTGCCTTTGCATTTAGCAGCGGTTTTATGTTATTTACATTGCATAATAGGGATTCGTAAATTTTCTTTGAAGTACCAACGCAGTAAATAAATCCTTCTCTAATATTTGTTACAGAATAAATACAATAAGCTTTTTTATGGTCTCAAAATTAAAAAAATCTTCCTTTTTTTAAAATTTCGAATGGTTTTGATTGACCTTCATCATTAAAGTTTAGTATGTTAAAAGTTTTGAACGTGTTTTTCGGTCACCATGATATATTGTTGGTATGCCTTTTTCAGTCAGTTTAAATAATAGGGGGAAGAAATCTGTAATTATAGAAAATGTCTCCGATGTATTTCGTTCTATACTTTTAAAAGGCGATTGCATAACAAAAACATGAAAAAGGTATTGCGATATTCATTCTTTAAAATAGCAAATCAGTTTTTTTTAAAATACTTAAACGACATCTGCGCTTAATTGCAGGAAAAGTTTATAATATTCTTACATAAAAAACACCAATGTTTTTTCCATCATGAAACCAATAACCGATTTTTTATATTCATCTTCAATGGTCTTTTACAGAAATTAATTATAATTCTTCAAAAATGAGTACTCGGTATATTATACCAAGATGGTATTTTTGCAAGAGTTTATCACATAGATCAAGGTCAATATGCCTCTTTCATGTATGTTAGTATTTCATGAAATAAACTAGAGGTATTGTGAGCAATGAGCTAACTAATATCCCCGCCTCCCATATGGTTATAATGGCATGTTATTGTTTTGCTGTGACCGGAAAGCCAAAAATATGTAAATGTGTCGGATCAAAAAGTAAAATAGGTGGTGCACAATGGTAATATGCAATAAAGATTCTGTGAAAGTTTCATTAAATTTCATTCAGTGATATAAGAAGAGTAGCGGATAAGAGATATGTACCCCAAAGCGTAACAGACAGACGGACGTACAGACAGCTAGACGGACGGACATACCGATTACTATATACCCTCCCGCTTTTCAAGCGGGGGTATAATAATTACCAATCTTAATTAGATTAAAGGGTATATAATAAAACATTAATTCTATTTTAGAAAAAGAGTCTCAAATTGTTTGACCCCAATTAGCCATCTGGATATGATGGTAGAAATTTAGAAACTTCGGAACACCGCCAACCATATTTTTTATTTAAAAAAGGGGTATTATTATGTTAGGTATTATTTGGTAATATTTCTTAGAATTAGCTCATTGCCAGTCTCAAATCGAAGATATCAATGAAGCATTAGTTCTGATTGAAAAAAGGAGTTTAAGTGAAAAATTGCAAGCATTATCCAAAAAGATGTTCATTGTGAAAAAATGTAAGAGTTCAGGGAACCAGGTGCTTTGTAACCGAATACGATTTTTATATATAAAAAATGAAAATTTAGAAACTTAAGTGCACACACAGGACACCATCAGACATATTACAAAAGATAAATTGGTTATTTCTCAAAATGTAAGAAGAGTGCGAGGAAGAAAATGTTGTATGTTCTTAAAGGTGAAAAAGAATTGTGCATAGATTGCAGACTTGATAAAGATTAGCAGATAGTATACAATCAGAAGCTATTGAACTTTTATCACAAAATGCACTTAAAAAGTTCAATTATATAAGTATGTAATTCAATGTGCAACTCCAACAGTTTTGGTATCATTCAATAAAACTTGTACACAAGCAAACAACAATAAAGTTCATAACTTATTTATCAATTCAGAATTTCAACGAGCAACATTGCAATGAAATTTTCATCGATCTTTTATGTTACTTTTACCACAGTTTTGGACCTATTAAGATAAAACCCGTTGGCATTCCAGCGCCTCATTAAATTTTGTTTATGGAATAATTTTTATCCATGAAAAACAAGCCATACATATTGAAACATGGAGAAACAATGTTAATACTTAGTCAATAGCATAAATACTAAACATGGACCATTAGTGCATTTGGTACTATGGCTTTCTGATATCTCGGTGCCATAAATTGCTAAGTTATAGCTCAATCGGAGCATCAATACTGATTAACTTACTCTGCATTATCACCAAACTTGATATTTTCAATCATGTCAAAATGGAATCAATCACACGAAGCACAGTAAAGTGTTATGACTTCGGCTTCTAGTCGTAAGACGATCCCACCGTAACAGGAAAGTCTATAATATAGAGAATGAGATTGCTTTCTGCAGGCTGTTTAATTGGGTTAGGGTGAAACTATTTCCCTAAAAGCTACAAATAGGTGTCTTTATTTTACTACTAAAACATTCTCTACAACTAAAGATTGGGAGATTTTCAGTCATTTTTTGTTTGTAAATAATGCAAAAGTCAAACTTCTAAAATGTCCAGGAATGAAGAAATGCAAATCTATGATGTTCGGAAGTATCTTTTATTGCCCGTTAAAGGGCTATTACTTTGATACCCATCACTATCATGTTCAGTCACTTTCAATATTAAGCCTTGTGAAAAATGGCTTTTTCTGATGCTTTGAGCTTTTTAGTTACTCGTTCAAGATTTTATGTCCAAATTTTCAATCTGTTTAGAGTGAACTTCTTGATATGAAAAGTCTGAATGTTGTGCACGTGAGGCAAAATTTTTGTCCAAAAGTGATGTCATTTTCGGATTATTTTGACGTGGAAATAGTTCACGCCAGTCCATGAAATATATATGGAGATAACAAGCAGTATTCAAGCTCAAAAGTCCATGAAACAATACAAAATTTAGAGCAGATCAGAGGTGGGATCAGGTGCTATGGAGGAGTAAGCATGCCTTGCCGATATGTAAAAATCAAATTGTAGAAATCGGAAGAGATTTCATAATTCTTTAAATTGTTTTATCGATGTCTTAGTTCTTCGTAGTAAGAAATTAATCAAAATTAAATCATTATATGACTGCCTGAATTATAAAGTTTGAAACATAAGATGATACTGTCTTTAAGTAAGTTAGCATGAACGAATTAATGGAGGATATGGAGATAACGAACAGTATTTAATATGAAAGTCCATAAAACAATATACAGTTATTGACTGGGTATGAGGGCAACATATGATTTGTTGGACCTGAAGGTGAAAATGTTGCCCGAGGCCGCAGGCCAAGGGCAACATTTTCACCTTCAGGTCCAACAAATCATAATATGTTGCCCGAATCCCAGTCTATAACTGTTTTGTTATACCCTTCACTGCTCACTTAAGATTGATCAATTTAATCAATACACACTATATTTTCAATTATATTATATGGAAAATTATGGCTTCTTCAGTAAATATTAAACATCAGGCTGAGAAAGAACAAAATTAATTATATATCTATTGTATCACAAAAATTATTTATCACAAAACATACTTTTCCCTTCTTCCTTACCTTGCTGTTAGCAACAACTCTTGTAGCTAAATTAACTTCGGCTATTTTCGCGTCGCCGATATTGAACGATGATTAATTACTTGTGACGTAACAGACGAGTGACGTTGCGGTCTAACAATTCTTGTGTAAGACCGGTCAACAGTGAAATTGTTAAACCGATGTAATAAACAGTTCTTTTGTTGGACTTTTTAAAGTAATAAATATATAGAATGATATTTTTAAGGATATAAAAATACACAATAGGAGCAGAGCAAACACGGACCTCCAAGACATCAGAGGTAGGATCAGGTGCTATGGAGGAGTGAGCATCCCCTGCCGACCGGTCACACTCGCCGTGTACTCCTTGTCATGATCGGGAAATGACGGGAAAATCCGTCGTCAATTCAGTGTATAATTTATGGACCAACAATTAGTATGAAAAAAATCAGTAAAATTTGACTTAATGATAAATGGTATTTGCTGACAAGGTCATTGTATCGACCATAAAACTTACGAAATGATGACTGTAAACGAGACTGCTGATATTCTTGTTTCATCAAATTGTTTGTCAATAATTTACTTCGTTTTAAAAATTGTTTCATATGTAGAGAATGCTCTTGCGTATCGAATGAACTGAGAGATATAAACTCCGTATGCAGGTGATGAAGGCATATTGCTGCGTAAGTAAGGGAAGTTGACAAAAGAAAAGTTAAAGTCATCACGTTTATCATAGTGTTTGGTTATTAGGTAAACATTAACGTTTTTTTCAAGTAAAATATCCAAGTATGAAACAGATGTGTCAGACTCTATGGTATCTTTTATCTCAAGCTCATCAGGATATATAGTATCGACATAGGAATGGAAATTAACATTGTTTATTGACAATACGTCGTTGATATATCTAAATGTCGAGTTGAAGGACACAGCAAGTGTTTTCTTCTTTTCACGCGTACGATTTTGCAAAAATTCTGCCTCATATGAATACAAAAATAGGTCTGCTAATAACAAAACTACATGACATTTGAGAAAAAAAAATTCTATCAGTATGATTGACTATAAATTCTTGCAAAAGAACCAGTTATGGTTTTTTGCAAAAAAAAAAAAAAAACAAAACAACAAATTATTAAACAGCCCAAAAAAGTAGCAACACACATCAAACTGTTTTACAGACTTTTTATTCTTTGAAGGGGGATAAGATAAGGTGTTCTTGTGTTAGAGGATTATGGAAAGAAGTAAGCAATTTGATGGGTAACTTGGCTGTCAAAATACTTATTGCATTAACATAAAATCCCATTATTGTGAAACTTTGAATGAAAAACTAAAAAGTATACAGTTAAACACTAGTTTTTATTTTACTAATGTTAACATTAAATAAGTTGTTATTTCAAGATTTTTTTAATAATTGTTTGTTTGTATAAACTGTCCTTAAGCTTAAATTTTCTTAAATTAAAAAAGCCTTGCTGAGTTTCGTTTTCTTTTTTTAACAGTATTAAATAAGATAAACCTGTTCAAAACATATAAAGACATATGGCTAGGTTACAGAAGACACTTCAATTGAAATTTATAGGAACGATCATGCAAATCAAGTATACATTGTACGGTATATCTATGAAGTACTGATTTGAGAATTGTATTAGAATTGTGAAACCTAACCTGACCTATATTCTTTAACATGGCTCTTATATTAATGTCATTTTATCAGGAAAATAGGTTTTTGATTTGTAGTCGGATTGGTTTGCGTCTACATCAAAGGTCAGACCACAAGTAGTCAAGTCAGTCTAGGGACTCTGGAAATGCGCAAATATCTTATCGATGTTAGAACCAAATTGATCGAAAATGTTACATACTAATCCTAAAAATAATTTGTCTTATCTGTGCTGAATGTCTTGTTTGAAGCTCCTAAAATGTAAAAGAGGATTTGACGGGACTGATTTCTATCCTCGTGTCAATGCTGAAAGCTGCATCACTGCAATTTTCTCTTAATAGCTTTTCTATACTTTCTTTGTTTCAAAAAAAATATAACGCGTTTTTTTTTTCATGAAAGAACTTCGGTGTGTTATTGTTTTAATGGTTATTTTAACAAAACCAAGGTGGATGTCTACTAATGATTATTAAATTTCGTGCAATGTTTCGATTAGTTTTTAAATATAAGGATGCATATAAAATTACATATTTTATAGTCTAAAAGAATAATTTCGTGCTTCAAAGAACTGCATTTTCTTTTGAAAATTGCACCTTTGAATTAATTTCATATGTGGTATTAAAATCGTATTTTTAGCTGTACTGGTCAGAGACCAGAAGAGCTTATGCGATAGAAAGGTGTCTGTCGTTCGAACGCCTGTCTGTCTGTCTGGGTTTTTTTTTCTTTTCAAAATGCTACTACTCCTACAGTTTTAATCTTAATATAATTTGACACACAAGTAGACTTCATTAAGATACATATTTAGTAATTCTATATTTATTATATACCCATCAATTTCCTATTTTTTGTTACTGTTAATTTTCACTCAATTTTACTGTTTTTGAATCCATATCACCACTCTCTGAAACTGATGACGTAGTACGCAAAAACATGACGTTATTTTTCTTGCGCGTTAAAAAGTCCCTTGTAAGTACGCTTTGTTTTATGGATAAATAATATACAAATGATCTCACACTGCTATATTTGGTAAGGGGGTATATCTATATATATAATTATAACAGTAACTTGATCCGAAGAGTCGTATCACGTCTCGTTGACAGGCGCGGATCATCAGATCAAACGAGACGCTTCGCGTCTCGTTAGATCTGATGATCCGCGCCTGTCAACTCGACGTGATACGGCTCTTCGGATCAAGTTACTGTTATAATAATATATATTTATTATATACCTCATAACTATCAAAATTTACTGTTGAAAAGAAAACTTGAAAGATCACTTGCATAACATTTATCCATAAAACCATATAACACTACTTTTTAACGCGCAAGAAAAACGTGACGTTATTTTTCTTGCGCGTTAAAAAGTCCCTTCAGAGAGTACGCATTGTTTTATGGATAAATATTATACAATTCATCTCTAAAGTTTCATTTTGCGTAAATTCAACAGTAAAATTGGGTGATACACATTAGGTATATAATAAAAATCCATATCACTACTCTCTGAAACTGATGACGAAGTACGCAGAAACGTGACTTTATTTTTATAATAATATAAATTTATATCGATTTTTGATGTTGATGAACGGTGTTGCTGAGATTACTAAAAAGACATTTATGCGAAATACTTTCCAAATAGTACTACAATTTTAGTCTTATTTCAATATAACTCGGCACAAAACTAGACTACACTAAGATACATAATTCTCTGTGTTGGTTTTTGATTTCGATAAAAAGGGTTGCTGTAGTACTAAAAATAGATATTTCTTTGAGATACTTTTAAAATGCTATTCCTCCTACAGTTGTGGCCTGAATTTAATATAATGCGGCAGGCAAGTGGACTACACTTAGATAAATAATTGTCTTTATTATTTTTGATTTTGATGAATGGTGGTGCCATGGTATCTAAGTTTGAATTTTCCTTAAAATTCATTTGAAAGCCACTCATCCTATTTGTTGTCTTCTTGCAATCTTTCCACAATAAAGAGACCATATTACGGATTATTATTCTATTTATTGCTGTTGCAAAGTTTCAAGTCGTACTGTTACTTCTATCTTTCTTTGTTTTCAGTACAAACCAGTAGAGATACAGTCTCGACAGAGACCTCTGGTTTTTATGTGTAAGAAGAAACAATCTTGTAAACAAAAGTATTAAATTGAAAATACCAGGATGGTTGAGGAATGAAAAAAATGTGAACGTTTTTAATTTATCATTTTTTATTTATATGCATATTTATTTTTATCTTTTTTTTTGTTTCATCATCTTAAGTAATTTTTTGAAGTATTGAAAAAAAATTTTACGGAGAAAACCATTTTAGAAAACTTGCAGCAACACAACATTAACATTTTGTATTAACATCGTCCCATCTGGAGTTGCTCTTAAAGACCATCAGTAATCTACGGCCATGTTTAATTCCCGACTTCCAACTATAAGTAGGCAAGTTAATTAGAAATTAGCAGAAAACAAATCTTGGTGCATTTTATAATTAACGTAGCGTTTCCTGTACAAATCAGGAAATCAATAGCAAGTATTAAGGAGTGCTCGCCAGAGGCTGGGGTGTTTTTGTGATTATGTGGAAAAATCTATATACTTATACATATATATACAACACACTTGAACTTTATTCCATAACTAGGCTTTGGAAAGCTAGCAAATCGAGGAAAAGTTGTCTTCAGATGGTGACTTTCTCAAAGAACCACGCTTTACAAAAATATGAAAAAATTGTTATTTAACCCTCATTTTGTATGTAATTTCAAATCTTAAGGATACCCCGGTTAGTCCATTTATCACTAGAAGTACCTTCTTCGTACACCTCTTACATTTTTAAACAGAAGTCAAATCGTATTTTGGAATATGATTTGGTTGTGTTCTGTAGATTTGCAATAAGACTTTGGGGGTTTCACTTTCATTATACAAACCAAAACCATGTTTTCTTATTTTAAAGAAAATCTTATCAGCTCTCCCCTCATAACCAAATCATCCTGCTAGTGTCATACTAAAATATTTGAAATAAGGTTTCTTAAGTTTAATCATTATCCTGTGGTAAATATGGACAGAAAAAAACATGGTTCCTAGAAATTTTAAAATATACACAGTGTAGTTATATCATCTTCTTTGAGTTTTGAAGACGTGCAATTTTGGAATATTACTGTTTAATTCATGGAACTAGGAAGAGAAGTGGTCAAAAAACGACGATTTTACAAATATCTGTTTCCAAGAACTTCTCTTACATTTAAAAAAAACGTAGCTAAACCATGGAATGCTTTGAAGTGTTCTATAGTGAAATATATCAAGATAACAAACACCAATGAAGCTCAAAAGTCGATTTTTAAAAACAATTTGAAACAAATATTGGAGCAGAGCAAACAATCAGAGATGGAATCAGTTGTCACAGAGGAGTTAGCATCCCCTGCCGACCGGCCACCACCACCGTATGCTCCCTGTCATATAACTAAAAAAAATCCCTCGACGATTCAGTGTGTAAATAATTGCTGAACAATTATATAGTAAGAGAATTGTCGTCAGCATTTGACTTAATGGTAATATATATTTGCGGACGAGGTCACCATATCGACCATATAACCCACTAAAAGATTACTTTTAACGAGATTGTTGATATTCTTGTTCCATCAGTTTATCAATAACTTTTTAATAATAACTTCATAGGTATGTTTTAAGATTATGGAATGTTTTATCCTTGGAAACATAGAGAGACCGAAAATATAATAAGCCCTTTTATATGTATAAAAATCTTTTTTTTCAGACAGGTAAAAGGTTTGTGGCATTTCAATCGAAGCAGCATAGTTTTGTTTGTTAGCATTATTTTTATTACTTAATTGCCTATGAATGCAGTTTAATAGTTCATCATTAAAAATTGTCACCGGTCAAATTGTTGCATGTTCCTTTTAATTGTCATGATCAGGTAAACAAAAAAAGTCCGAAGACAATTTAGAATGAATATAATGACCAGACAACTTGTATGGAAACCATAATAAACATTCAACATAACGGCAAATTGTATTTGCTTTCAAGGGCATAATACTGACCATAGAATTTGCGATATGTTGACGTTAAACGAGGCTCTTTATTTCTTTGTATCATCAACTCATATTTCAGTAGCTCGATCGCTTCAGAAATTGTTCATTCGCAAAAGATGCTCTTTCGTATTGAATCAACAGAGTGCTTCGTATGCAGGTGATTGTATATTGTATGTAGCTCTTAAATAAGGGAAGATGATGACAGAAAAGTTGCAGTCATCAGGTTTATCGTAAAATTAAGTCATTAATATCTTCCTTTAGTTAGTATTTAGACATGCAAAAGATGCGTCAGACTATGTCACCGTGTATATCCCAACATGCGGGGTGTATGCTATGTTGTGCGCGGGGTGTATGCTTCCGAAGCGAGAGAAAGGGGGTCAATGTACGTTCTTCGTCCATTTTCTCAAGTTACGGATATTTTTCGCCAGAAAGCATATGCCTACGGAAGAAAGCATTATCTAAGGAGTATATGGATACCCATGAATCCACTGGACACCCTCTAGTTTTATCAAACACCTCAACACAATTCCGAGGATCGGAGCAAGATTGACGCTACATTGTGTTTATGATCGAATATCAGAACAAAGCTTTGCTTTATCGTCACTTTTATATTATTGTCAAATACATGTTTAAAATATAAACGTTTGTACAAATTGTCTGTAAATAAAACAGTTCGTATATAAAGATATTGACGAAAAATCAATGTTGTGTCTGGGGTGTATGCAACATGTTGTACGTGGGGTGTATATACCCCATATTTTCTTAGGATTGTTGTGCGAAGTATCAATGGAAATTTTATTCACACAGGTTTAAAAGCGACAGATAGTGTTGATAAAAGACCTTAATACTTATGCCGAACCAAAAAGTAATTTCCATAAACGTACTGAAGTAAAAAAACAAATTAACTAAATTAAAGCATAGAAGGCTCTAGATGTGCAAGGAGCGATTGTTATCTACATTGTAGATGGCGCAATGGTCTAAAAAAAATCTCTCCAAAGGGGGCCCTCCCCAATCCCTGCATTGAAGGCACTTTGCCCTTTCTTCGTCCTTTCTTCGGCTCGTTTTAATCTAAATATCTGGCCTGTTAAAAATAATAAAAACACTACATGAATGGTGTATTATAAATAAATCTTTTTTTTGTTTCTGCAACATTTATATTATCAATACATGTATTTTTAAGCATTTATGACAGTGATGTAAAATCTTTTTTGAAGGGGGGGGGTACCCGAAAAAAAAACACCTCGACATAAGTTGACTAGCTATAAAAAAAAAGGGGGGGGGGGGGCTTATCGAACTCAAAACTCCTATATCAGATGGGGTTGTAGGTCCCGTCTTTTTTCAGTACCAATTCTCTTTTTTTTTTTACTTGAACATAAAACATAACCATTGTATGACTATGCTGCAACCTGACTTTCGATGAACATTTCCTTTAGTGAAAAGTTGTGCCTGGAACAAAAAGGGGGAATGATATTACGTCTCTGTATTATATATATCAATTTTCCTTTCAATTTTTGCAGTATTTGGGCCCATTTTTCCTTATCTGAAAAGATTTCGTATTTTACAAATTACAATAAACATATGTAAAGCCGGCTATAAAAATGTACATTTGTAGTAAGGGAATACAATTTTCTGAGGGCATGCACAACTGAAAAAAAAAACTGTTTTTGGTACAGTTACAGTTTACGTTGACGTGTAATTTTCAATTAATGTTCACCCCTCCTTTATTTTATTATTGTATATACACGTAGTAAAGTTACCCCCCCCCCAAAAAAAAGGACCTAGTAAGACACAAACACACCCTCCTCGGGCCCATTCCTAGAAAATACGTCCTCAGTACAATACAATGCCT
>NW_026929984.1:0-11056 GCF_032062105.1 Saccostrea cuccullata
TGTAATTTTTTTGCGCGCATGCGCTCTGCCTGGTTATAGAGGCTGGTTACGAGATGTAAAATTGTATTCATATTATACCTCCCTTTAGGCCATCTTGCGTAAGAAACTTGCTTTCACTTTGGCTGTAGACGAAAACTTGAAAATCATCATGTGCTCCTTAGCTGTTCGTTCTTCACGAGCGATACTTCGGGGGAATTTTATAAAGCAAGTACTTTTTTGTTTGCTCCATGAGTTTATATCTTTATTTAGAAATGTAGACTGTTTTAGTGTTTATGGAGCTTACATGTAACCTTTGTTGTACTTGGATACTGAGTTTCAACAGGGACCTTTATACTAATAGTATATAGATCACTGGTTTCTCTATCATCAGTTAATAAACATCTTATAAACATCTTATAATATTTTTAAAAGTAAATTTTACTTTTTACATCATTTTAGTTCCTTTACACGACATCATGATTTATACATCTTCTCAGATCAAGATCATCATCAAATGATAAATGCTGTAATATTTTTATCTCTTCTAGACTTTTTCAGAGATCTCTCTCTACTACCAGTATGAATTTATTCAAGAAAAGTGACACATTTACAGACAAAGGGGGATATTCTGCTAGAACAGATGAAATTCGTCAGAAAAACTTTGAGGAAATCAAAGCAGAGATGGATTCAAACTCGGGAGTTGCATTTATTTCCTTTATGTTGTGTGTTCTTGTGTATTTTCTCTACATGTCCCTTAAAAGCGAAAATGACAGTGACATTAAATCAAATCTGCGATTGTTAAAACTTGACGAAAAAATGTGCGTAAAAGCCATTGCTCAAATTCTTGAAACTGGAACATACAAAGACACTTTGTTTTATCAGAAGAAATTGGTAGACATACAAAAAGAAATAAAAGAAAATGAAGACAAATTGGAAGGATTGGAATGATTTTTTTTATATGAAGGAATAAAGTTTATAATGAATGTTATTCAGTATGTTTTGTTTCCTTCATTCAGTGTCTAATGTATTTTTGTGTTCTGTAAGTTAATGTAACAATATGAACACAGGGTTGTCCCTTAGAAGTTAGAATTGAAATAGAACATCAGCAATCCTCAGCTGACTCCACTATGCTCCATTCAAACCTCGGATGTGAAAGGTGGAGCCTGGAGGAATACCCTTAGGTCGATACATTTTTTTCATTGGAAACTGCCTTGTCACTCAGTTCATATTTCGCTCTGCCTAAAGTCTAAAGTAACTTGGATTTTAAAAGTTTAACATTTGAATAAGATCACGCGACTGAATCAGCAAGATGGTAGAACACCTTTGACATCAGAAGTTAGTGTGTAAGGTACTAGCCATCTTAGGAACTCTGAGTGGAAATAGAAGGGGACGTTTAAAAGTAGAAGTGGATCTGGAGTTCCCCTCGTAATGGGGAGTTAAGTTTAGGACAAATATCAACTAACCAGGAGATGACATCATTATTGACATCATTATTGTCAGGGAGATTTCCTAGCCCAGGGTGTTAAGGCCAACCCTGTGAACAAGTTATGTAATCTTTTACAGAACTGGTCACTGTCATTCTGAAAAAATATTACACTGCAGGGAGCCAAGCTTTATGGAAGGTTATTCCATGTATGGACTAGGTAGTCCTCTATATTTCTGCCAGATTCTGCTGCTGGAAAAGCGCTCAATCTCTGCTCCATCTTGTCCCGTTCATGTTCTATAGGGTTGAGATGTGGATGACATTGAAGCTTACCGAAATTGTTTGTACCAAATATTAGTCCTACAGTACATGAGGTCTTCTTAAATGCATTCCCTACTCTTCCAGTTTGTTTCTAATGATTTGGATAATTAAGGAGACTTGAATTAATTTTTAATGAGTGCAGAGCAATTGCACGTGCAGATCCATTCCTTCCACAATAGTTAGTAATTCTTATGTAGTAGCCCTGTTGATGTGTCGTTGCAGTACGTGTATACGCCTTGACGTGGGTACTTCCGGTTCCGGTTTGAGTGAATTTCCTGTTAAATTCTAGGGTGGTTCAGTGGTATTTCTTGAAAATCTAGCAATTTTTAATGATTATAAGGAATACAAGTACGCTTTGTGCATCTTCCTGACGGTATTTTTAACGGTTTTACATAAAATAAACAATACAAACGAAGGAAATACAACTTTCCTTTATTATCACCAGCTTAGACCATGGCAACTCCACTTGCACATTGTCGATCGTACATTCACGGCATTTAAAACAAGCTTTTTTCTGTTTTTCCTAAACAACTAAAGATGAAGAACACATGGCAATTTAAATAAATGGACGATACACCCGACAACATATAAAACTCGCACTTCATGCTTTTTAACAAAAAGGGTCATGGATGAGTAATTACACATTCGATTTCAATTGTTTTTGGCAGTAACAGGCAATCATCGAAAAATTAAGTAAAAATTGTGAACAACTAGTTAATTAATGTTAAGGTTTTGAAATACTTAAAATAATAAAAGTGGGGACTTAGAAATTTTGACAAGTATATATAATTATACATGTACAAACCCTCCGTATTTTTTCCATTGTGACGTCACAGTCTACCGAAACAGCTTGACGATGCAACAGAAGAATAACAATCCACACAATTTATGGACAATCTTATTAATCATAAAACAATTATGTTATTTACTGACTAAATCTTAAGTCAGAAAACTTTAGAGGAAACGTAAATTAATTATATCTTGTATAAAGTACCATTGTTAAGCAAGTCCGCATATGTACAAAACACTCCGCATTTTATTTTGTATATATATATATAGTAACGTCATCCAAATTTTTTGTGTATATAGCAACGTCATCCTCATTTTTATGCGCCCGGATCGATAGATCCCGGGCGTATATTGTTTTTGTCCTGTCTGTTTGTCTGTTTGTCTGTTTATCTGTTTGTCTGTTTATCTGTTTGTATGTTTGTCTGTTTGTCTGTTGTCAACTTTAACCTTCGCCATAACTTTTGAACAATAAGAGATAGAGACTTCATATTTGGTATGCATACTCCACTAATAAAGTCCTTTCAAATGACATCAAGGTCAATGACCTTGTGACCTTGACTGTGACCTATATGCTCAAAATAGCTTTTTCCACTGTTTGTCATAACTTTTGAAGCATAGGAGATAGGGACTTCATATTTGGTATGCATACTCTACCGATAAAGTCCTTTCAAACGACAGCAAGGTCAATGATCTTGTGACCTTGACTGTGACCTATATGCTAAAAATAGCTTTTTACACTTTTTGCCATGACTTTTGAACCATAGAAGATAGGGACATCATATTTGGTATGCATAATCCACCGATTAAGTTCTTTCAAATGACACCATGGTCAATGACCTTGTGACCTTGACTGTGACCTATATGCTGAAAATAGCTTTTTCCACTGTTTGTCATAACATTTGAAGCATAGGAGATAGGGACTTCATATTTGGTATGCATACTCCACCGATAAAGTCCTTTTAAACGACGGCAAGGTCAATGATCTTGTGACCTTGACTGTGACCTATATGCTAAAAATATCTCTTTACACTTTTTGCTATAACTTTTGAACCATAGGAGATAGGGACTTCATATTTAGTATGCATACTCCACCGATTAAGTTCTTTCAAATGACACCATGGTCAATGACCTTGTGACCTTGACTGTGATCAATATGCTAAAAACAGATTTTTTGAACTTTGTTGCCGCCGGACGCATAGTGTTTCACAAACACATCTTGTTTACTTCAGTAGATAAATTTACATGCTTGATTGTTCTGATGACGACCGTCACAGGTCGAAACCGGTCAACAAAATAAATTTACTGCTGCATTCTCATGAAGTGTTGGTGATCTGTTTTATACTTTTAAGATAATAATTGTATTATTTGTTAAGATAGATTGTTACTGACTGTCTATAAAAAAAGATATGGGTTTGATCAATTTTATAGATGGGTGAGGTGTACCATGCTTTTTAGCTTGATCAATGCTGATTTTTTTTTTTTTTTTTTTTTTTTTGCCTGTAACTTTTTATGGCTCCCTCCTCCTCTTTGCTGCTTTTTATAAGTTTGAAAAAAGAAATAAAATTATCATTGTATTTAAACATGGTAAACTTTTTTTTGAAAGAAAAAAGCTTTTATTAAACAAAATAATGTGATCTTTTCTGATGCTGGAATAGGCCCATTGATTTTTTATATTATGTTTTGCAGCAAGTATATAATTATTATTGTCTATTATGGTGTCATTTTGCACACAAGACATTTAATAATATACGACATTTAGTTCGGGAAATGAACTCTAGATCTGATTGTTAGATCTATATAATTAATTTATATACACCCCCACACAAAATTATAAGTTCCTGTGTGGACCAAAATGTTTAGTATTTTTCATAACAATTGACTTGCTATCAGTTTTTAATTTTCATTTATTTTAAGACTGCACCATCTTATAATACTACAGTATTTTGCTTTTTTCCCCTGTAATTTTGCCCCCCCCCCCTCCCCAAAAAAATGATTGTAAAACTTGATATCCGCAGAATGGGGGTTTACATCAGGCTCGTAGCAACGGAGTGGGGCATGAGGGGCCTGGCCCTCCCACTTTTTTTCCCGACATTACTTATATACTATAGGAAATGTTCATTGACCCCCCCCCCCCCCCCCCACCCCCCGCAAGTTGTTGTGATATAAGGAAAATGTAGTATAAAAAATTGGTACTGAAAGAAGTTGGCATTGAAAAAAGTTGTTTTTCCCCCAGGCAAGTGGGAAAAAAAATTCTCTGCCCCCCCCCCCCCCCCCCCCCCCCACCTTCCCCCACTTTCAAAAACGATGCTACATGTACGTGGCTGAACATGTTCAACATCGATTTGTTATTGTTTCCAGTGAAAATCTTTTTATAAAAATCTCTTAGCGAATTAATTTTTTTGATTTTTGCAAGTTTTTTTGTTTTGTATGTGTGTGTGTGTGTGTGTTTTGTTTAATCTGTATATGGTATGTTTTGGTATATAACTAAACTAGAGGTATTGTGAGCAATGAGCTCAGCTAAATGATACCTCCGCCTTCCATATGGTTATAATGGAAAAGTCAATGTATTTTTGTGGCCCTGAAACCCAAAATATGTGTCTGATCAAAAAGTAAAATAGGAGGTGCACAATGGCAATTTGTAATAAAGATTCTATGAAAGTTTCATTAAATTTCACTCAGTGGTATTTATGAGAGGAGTTGAGGATAAGAGATGGGTCCCCCAAAGTGTAACAGACAGACGGACGGACATACCGATTACTAATATATTATCCTCCCGCTTTTTGGTATAATAAAATGTAAGATCATACGCTCTACTTATCTGTGTTAAATTTTCGCAGGTGAATTTTGAGAGGTTTTTAATCAGTTAATCAAAGATACATGTAGTTGTATGAAAATAAGCCTGCAACTAAAGGCGTGTGATTTATGGGGTTTATTTATCTAAAATGAAAAAAAAAAATAGTTTGACAGGAAATTTTGAAAGCACCAGGGACCTATATACTAGTATACTTAGTATATAGCTCCCTGCATGGACCGACCTAAAATATGAATATTTGGAATTCAAATAATAATAAAGAGAAACTAAAAGAAATACAGAAATAAAAAGATAAATCACGAATATAATTTTGCTGGCCCGCTAGTATTCTAGATGAGTTCAAATAGTTTGACAGAAGCGCCGGATCCATCGGTAAAGAATAAAATCCCCTGACAGCGCTTTATTTTGAGTTTAATTCCTGTATAGTTATTTGGAAATTTATGTAAATTGTGGAAATTTTCATTATTTGTTGTACATATCAGTTACAGTTAAAAAAATTACTTCGTGTGATTCTTTTCGATGATTTATTGCTCTTAATTTCAGTTAAAGTTTTTCATAGTCTCTCAAAATTTTATTTATAAATAAAATGAGTCAGACCGGACACGAGGAAAAGTCTGTTTTAGCCCTTATGACATTGAACAATACCCTTGAATTTATCCTTTATCCGTTTTTTTTTACTTACTTTTGTAAAAACAATAACATTTTTATTTCCAAAGATACCCCCCCCCCCCTTTTTTTTTCTTCTGAACGCACTAGGTGGATTGAAATGTGATTTAGCTTCAGCCAATCAGAGTTCTCCGAAATGAACCAATAATTTTTGAGGTCATGGAAAAGGTCGCCCAATGAGTAATTTTCAAATTTGACCAATCGATGTTGAGGTTGGAGGTTAGCGCCAACTAATGACGTTTTAGATAACAAACGAAGTAGTTCGTTAGAAATAATTTATTCATCGTTGTAAGTCGGAAGTTTTCAGTTAGCGTGAGAAGTAGAGGGTTTTGACAGGTAAGTGAGGAATTTAAGGTCTTTACCTAAACACACTTTTTTTCAAGAATTACATATTATCAAAATATCAAATATTTGACTGGAATTATTGTTTAAAAGCCATAAATATAACATAGAATCAAGAACAAAGAAAAGGATGAATTGACCGCCATTTTCTGATCTAAAAATAAACAACGTGTGAGGCATTTGAAGGCAACCCTCGATAATTCAAAACAGAAATTGGCATCCAATGACACATATTCACGAACCAAAACATGTTTATTCCATATATGGATGTAATTTGCTCAAGTTTTTTTTTTTTTTTTTTTATAAATTTTAATGGAATTCCCCAGTCATAAATAGAAATATTCTTGCGCAATAATCTTGCGACAGAAACCTTAGCATATCTGATTGTTGAATAAATTTATTTTTCAGAATGGCTCGTACAAAGCAAACAGCTCGTAAAAGTACTGGAGGTAAGGCTCCTCGTAAACAACTGGCCACAAAGGCTGCACGTAAAAGTGCCCCTTCAACTGGTGGAGTGAAAAAGCCACATAGGTACAGGCCCGGAACAGTCGCTCTCAGAGAAATCAGGAGGTACCAGAAGTCCACTGAGTTGCTGATCAGGAAATTGCCTTTCCAGCGTCTTGTGAGAGAAATTGCTCAGGACTTCAAAACTGACTTGAGATTCCAGAGTGCAGCTATTGGAGCTTTGCAGGTTGGTCATCATGGTCATATATTATTTTTTAAAATGACACTTATTCTGAAAGGGTTAAAAGGTCTTGATTTATCTGATTAATTTACTTTTTATACGCCCGTCTTAAGACGGGACGTATTATGTTATAGGCTTCGTGTCCGTCCGTCTGTCTGTCTGTCCGTCTGTTAGCTTTTCTCGTGTCCGGCTCATAACTTTAATACTATAAGGCCTAGAGTTACCAAACTTTGTCAGCTGATACATCTTGGGCAGAAGGTGTGTCTCGCACAAAAAGTAGGTCACTCTGACCTTTAATAAAGATGCTATAGCCAAATATGGAAAAATCCTGTCCGGTTCATAACTAGAAAACTATGAGACCTAGAGCTTTCAAACTTGGCAAAAGTATACAGCTAAGGTAGAAGGTGTGTCGCGGCCTATTTCAAGGTCACTGTGACCTTTAATTTAAGTGATTTTTTAAAAAAAAACTAAGTCTTTTAAATTTTAAACTTCATAATCCTAAAAAATGTCAAAATATAGTTGTATCCTTATTGAAAAATGTTAAATTAAGTAAAAACTTATTTTTTCATTATATACTTTACAGCAATCTGTAACAAATGTTTATGCTTTGAGAGGAATTCAGTTTGTCCCATGGGCATAATTATCAAGCACTGGTCAAGAAGAATTTTGATAGCAGAAACTTGCATGTCAAATTAGAGAGAAATTAATGAGTTAATTGTCAGGAGCTAAGACCATCTCTAGATCTGATGCAGCTGTTATCTTAATTTATCTCTTGAGAGTTAGGCAAAAAGAAATGGCCTCATAGTTGCTTGTGTTAATTAAGAGTTCTTGATGGCTAGTCCAGATAAAGATCTTCCAATTTGTGTAAAGTAATTAAAACAAATTTATGTTTTAGTGTATGATTAAAGCTAAATTAGTATTGTATAATATAATTAAAACTAATTATTAATATACATGTGTTCAATACATTGAGAAAAAATACATGTTTCAATTTTTTTTATATATTTGCAACAAATTGCAGTCATGTCTCACTTAGAATTTTATAGTCTGAAGAAAATGTAATTTATGTTTGATTTTTTTTTATAAATTAAACTGTAGCATTTCTATTATTTCATAAAATATGCAATAAATAATTTAAGTTTAAGTAAGCTGCAGATGGATATTTGTTATGCTCTAACACAACCTGAGTTTAGAGTTATATGATGTATTTGTTATAATCAATCCCTACACTGCAAGTCTCTTAGAGATGTATGATAAGAAATGGAAATTAAATCATTGAAATCTGTGTCAATCGAATCTGTTTAATCAAGGCTACCTGATTTTCTTGCATCCTAACCAATTTATGATTATTGAACAATATTTGACGGGCGTATCATGCTGTGGCGGGGCACTTTATTGTAAATAAGAATAAAAGTTATATTTGTCAAAAAAAGAAAAATAGTTAAATATTGCAAAATGTATTGTGAAGAAAATAATGTTTTAGTAAGGTAGTTCATTTATACCTTTCTGGTGTTTCAGGAGGCCAGTGAAGCTTACCTTGTGGGATTATTTGAAGACACTAACTTGTGCGCCATCCATGCAAAGAGAGTCACAATTATGCCGAAAGACATTCAGTTGGCAAGGAGGATTCGAGGAGAACGTGCATGATCTCATCTTCGTGAAATCATAAAAACTTATTTTCATATAGACATTGAAATTTTTATCATGAATGCAGCAGACATTTTCAGGACATTATGGCATGGTATTTTGTAATTTTCATTCCAAAAATTGTGTTATTCTTTACAATTCAAGTTTGATTCATATTGGAATTGTTGTCCACTTAATACTTTTTGAGAATGATTTTCTATGACATGATGATGTCTTTTGGATGAAGATTATCACATGCTTTACTTCATACTAAGATATCAAAACATTTCTTAAAAAAAAAATGAGTAATTTTTAAGAAGTAATTATCAAGATTTCCTTTGATTTACTGCATCAAGCCATGCTGATCATCATTGAATCATGAACAGTCAGGGAAATTTCTGTTTTTATGTGCAGCAGTGTTTTTACAAGTATTTCTTGACTGTCTTCTTTCTCTTCTTTTTTTCATTTGAGAAAATATAACTGAGCACAAATGTTTTTTTTACTCTTATCAGTGACGTCTTGTGTTGTCTGTGTAATTTTAAAATTGTGCTAGTATCTTCATTTTAACAATAAACGTAGTAACTTAAATGATTTTTGTATGTATTTTTTAATAACCAGTAAGAAAGTTAGAACTCAAATTTTTTTTTGACTCTGATGACATTTCTTCAGGTCAAAGCTTATGACTAGTTATGAGTAACTAATATTTAAGGAACCACTGTCTAGTTAGTAGAGTATGCCAGAGTCAGTATCAGTGGTAGTTGCTTTTAATACCCCAAATGCAAATTATCCCATGTTTCCAATTATCGATGCACTGGCACAGTCGACTTTGAACTAGACAGTGATTTCATAATATTTCCATTGGATTGTGATTTTGAGAGTAAATTAAGATAGGCCCTTCCCATTAAATCAAACACAGACAGCCTCACGAGATTTACAGGTATTGGGCATCTCTAAAGTCACATGCAAGAGATTGACATGTGCATTAGGTCTCCTTGGCTCCTGACATAAATTTACATTGATGCTGTATATGGTATTTATGCCTATGAAATTTATATTGAGATTCTATATGGCATTTATGATTTATTAAGGTATGTCACTCATGAAATTTGTTAAGTCAAGGATTTTTTGAGAAGTATACGTATTTTTGATAAGTACTCATACAGTGTAACTCAAAATCACAGAAAAAATACTTGTAGGGGGTCAGTGTGCATCTTGCTGATCTACGGTACAATTAATTATAAGTTGACCTTTGTGCACTTAAATTTTAACTCTGTGGTTAATTACTTAAGGTAGTGCAAAACGTCCCTGGATTCTATTTTTACTAATCTCTTAAAAAATACTGTAGAATAAAAGAATAATATTGCTATATTGACAACAATGAATGACCCCTGTAAGAAAAATTACAAGTTTTGAAATGATTGCGTCATATTTTGTGGAAAAAATCAGATAATCCTATATACATTGTATTGGTCACTTGAGAGCTTACATTTTGGAATGTGTTTACGCTAAGTGCAATAAACAAGTATGTAACAGTCTGATATAAAATGCAGTGTAACTTTTGTTCAATAAATAGTAGAGGCCTGACATTTGGACACACATATAAGGAGTCTCTGTTCTTTGTGTACTGTAAAGATCAAGGTCATATCAAGAGGTCAAAGGTCAAATATTGTGACGTCATCTACTGAATCTTTTAGTTTTTTAGCCATTTAAATTTTTTTATTAATCTCCGAAATATCAGAAACTACTGGTTCAATTTTCTTTATTTTTACACATTTTATTCTGGGACCCATTTTAATCATTCTATTAGTTTTTTACAAAAATTGTATTATACATTTTTTCTTAAGAAAACTAAGTGTAGGATATTTACATATAAATTTTCAATTCCGACGCTATGTAAGTTCTATTTTTACTTATATTTTTCTCAAATGGTCCAGTATCAATATGACTTACTAAGTTAAAGTAACAAAAAGGTTATCTTTATCAAAATTATAACACAAACTTGTAAAAGATCAATTGATAATTCTAAAATAAGGCTCATTCTCAAGTCGAGTGTCTTGACGTATAATGGTTTGAATAATATTTATCAATATTTACATTTACTAATGTCTTTCCTTATGACAATATAAATAAAGAGGTAAAGCCACGAACCATCATATTTGGCCCTGTGTTTTTCACAAAAATCGAGTTTCTATTCATGGCTGGTATTATACGTTAATTATTAGAGGACAACATACTTCTTTTCCTTACGTAACTCATTATATTTAATAATGCGCTGTTAGGCACGTGCGATGGTTTGAAGATGCGATGGTTTCATAAAAACGTTAAAAAATGCCGATTTTTCGACAGATTTTCCCAAAATTAAGTGTGGCCACAGTCAAGAACAACTTTCATACTTACCATATTTATAAATATT
>NW_026929985.1:0-10763 GCF_032062105.1 Saccostrea cuccullata
ATTCATTTAGGGGATAAACAGGAAATTTTAAGAAAGTTAAATTCAATAACTGTTTCATTGCTTTAGTGTTACTTGCTTATATACAATATGAAATTTGTAAAATGTGTTAAATATACTTTCTTCACCTTGATATTTAAGCTATAAGAACGTTCTTTTTTTCTTTCCATTGAAGCAATCACACCTATTTAATGGAACATTCTAAAGAACAGGTGCGAAGATTTACTCGTGGCATTTGACGCAAAATTACGAATAGTGATTCGCCTTTCATTATTCTAAGACAGACGTACTGTTGCAGAAATATATTCAAATACATTCAGAGCTGTGGTCCAAATAGCGTAATAGTAAGCGCATTGGATTTTCACGCTGTTGATTCGGGTTTAATCCCCTGTGTTTCCATAAAAAGTTTGATCACTTTTTTCAGCTCGATTTTGCGTGTTTTTTTTAGAATCAGACGGAAGACCTCTCGTTGCTCGCAACGAGTTTTTTTCTAGTTATTATTGTTTTTTTTCTTACCGATTTTGTGCACGCGATTTCTCGAAAACGGCTCAACAAAATCTTATGAAACTTTCAGGAAGTATGGAACATCACTTGAGCCTTATGCTTTTTTTCCCGTTTCGATGACGTCACTTCCGGTCTAGAGATATCGTCGATTTTCTGATTTTTAAGGGTCATTTTGTCCACAAATTTACCGAAAAACGGCTCTAGATAGAAACTTCAAACTTTTAGGCTAGGTAGAGCTATGTTTGGAGAGGTGCATCAGGTATATCAAATTTACTGGAAATGACGCACGTCGGCGCTCGCTGTGGCCCGAAAATAGACCTATCACAAATTTCAAAATTTCTCACG
Source organism: Saccostrea cuccullata (assembly GCF_032062105.1). Lineage (NCBI taxonomy): Eukaryota > Metazoa > Mollusca > Bivalvia > Ostreida > Ostreidae > Saccostrea > Saccostrea cuccullata. The sequence goes on from NW_026929985.1 coordinate 847, forward strand.
CCTTCTCTTCGATATCTTTTTACCTGAAAATATTTTGTGAAAACATATAGAACAAAAGAAGTGTAGAATTTCTAGACCTTTTAATCTATATCTCGAAAAAAGCGCTGGCCCCTAAAATTAAGGGCCTAGAGGGGCCGAAAGTTTTTTCTTTATATCTCAAAAAGTATTGAGAATTTGTAATATGTCAAAGAAGCAAAGTTGTTCAAAATGTCAAGTTTTATCTAATGGGGTCGTCAAAATACGTCCGGCGACATCACTTCCGGTCAAACCGGAAGTAGTCCAAAATTGCATATTTTTGCTGTTCTTGACAGGTTTTTGGATATCATATGTCACTAGAAGCTTAAATCTTAATTTTCCGTCCGCCGACGTCATTTCCGGTCAAACCGGAAGTAGCCAAAAATGGCTTAATTTAGTAGTAGTTAACATAAAGAACTATATGCGGTATTAACCAACATTTGCCCCCCAAAATCAAACTTTGATGGAGTAATATTTAATTAAGTCCTTAAACAGGGGAGTATATGCTGACTTCAAAGCACTGAATAATTTCATAAGTAATGACGTCATATGTACGTAATGACGTCACAAATATGACGTAAATTTCAGTTTTTTATGGATTTTGCAGAAAAATGTACATATTTCGTCGATATTTTAAATAAAAGTCAAAGATGTGTGTTCAGGATTAATATTTTGATATAATGTGTAGAATGATAATATCAATGAAATATGTCAATATTGTTCCTGAACACACATGCGCTCTATAAATTCTATTTTTTAAATTGTTGAAATTTTGTCCATTTTGTCCTCTTTCTGAAAAAGGATATAAAATCGGACTATGTGACATAAAAACAGAAATTGTGAATACACTGCTCTGGAACTATAATATTTTCTGTTAACTTATATTTCTCATACAATTTATTGAATTCAGCACATTTCAGGAAGTTTTCAAAATTTGACTTTTGTGGGGGCAAACATATGCAATATACCGCATATAGTTCTTTGGAGAATTAAACCATTTTTGGACTTCATTACTCTTTTTTTTTTTAAAATGAAAGTTACTTCCGGTCAAACAGGACGGAAGACCTACTCGTTGCTTTGCAACGAGCTCGGCTCTAGTTAAGGTCTTCCGTCTCCAACGGAAGACCTTCTTGTTTTGTTCGGTTTCTTTTTCCCTATTATTATTATTATTCTTCCAACCGATTTTGTGCAAGCGATTTCTCAGAGATGGCTCGTCCGATTTCTACCAAACTTTCAGATCTGAAAGATATTCAATTGATCTTGATAGGTTTTTTTCCTTTTTGATTATCTCACTTCCGGTCGTGAGATATGGACGATTTTCTGAAATTTTTAGAGGGTCGGCTTGTCCGGGAAACTCCTCCGAAACGACTTAAGATATGGACTTGAGATTTTTAGGGAAAATACAGGAAGGTTTGGTGAGTTGTAATTGGGTCTCCAAATCTTTCTAGCGCAAAAGGCACCGAAGTTCGGTAGGGCCGAAAAAATGTCTCAGAAATATCTCACAAAATTTGACGCATTTTGTCTCATATCTTCACTCCTGTTCATAATTTGTTAAAACATATTGAAGACAAAATATTCAATATCGCAAGACCTTTCATTTGATATAAAAAAAATAGGGCTGACCCTTCAAATTAGGGGCTAAGAGGGGCCAAAAGTTTTTTATCTATAACTCTCTAATGATCAATTCTTTGTTATACATTATTGATCAAAAGTATTCATCTTAACAATTAGATTATAATTATCTAAGTTGTTTGAAAATTGGCTTATCTGAATTCTAGATATTAATATTTGAAAATCTGAAGCGGGCCCCAGATGGCGGCTGTCTTTGTCAATTCCGCCATTTCGTAATTGGGGTTTATGGAGGCAGCTGAGCGTTTGATTAAACCATTCTGACATACGAATGCATGAAATGTAAACAAAACTACTTGGACTTTCACGTAGTAGTACGTTGCAATTCAGTGTCGATCTTAACACTTAATTTCCGTTTCACTACTTAAGTGTAACTGGGCTAGATACGATATATGTAATGTGTACAAAGACTTTTTAAACGTCGAAATAAAATAAAGGCGATAAGAACGTTTTATTTATTTTATTTCATAAAAGTTCAAAGAAAATGCGCGAATATTTACTCCTGGCGTTTGGCGCAAATTATTAATAGTGACCCGCCTTTTATGATTCTTAGACAGGTGTACTGTTGCAAAAGTATACACACAAGTATATTTAGAGCAGTACTCCCAAAAGCTTAATGGTTTGCGCGTTGGGGATAAAACAGAAAAAGGCGACATGGGTTCAATCCTCTTTGCGACCAAAATTTTGAATCTTTTTCTGTGATATTCATCGCATAAGTAAAGGCCCCTATTTGCTGATTTAACGTATAATCAGTTTCTTGATTTGATAAAGAAGAAATTAAATATCTTTGAATGTCTTAGAACTTTCGCAAGCGTAGGTTCAACGTTTTCTTAAACACTAAAAAATATTCATTTCATTTTCTCATAAATAGGCTGCGCGGGTAATACACATGGTGCCAATGTGCATGTAAGGTCTTCCCCGTGATGGGGAATGGACCTGTAGAAAACCTTCTCTGGTTCTGCAGAGTCGAGTTTTTAGCAAATAAAATGTATGAAAATGCACGAATATTTACTCGTGGCGTTTGGCGCATATTATTGATAGTGACCCGCCTTTTATGATTCTTAGACAGGTGTACTGTTGCAAAAGTATACACACAAGTATATTTAGAGCAGTACTCCCAAAAGCTTTATGGTTTGCGCGTTGGGGATAAAACAGAAAAAGGCGACATGGGTTCAATCCTCTTTGCGACCAAAATTTTGAATCACTTTTCAGCTCGATTATACGAGATTTTTTTTCCTGAATCGGACGGAAGACCTCTCGTTGCTAGCAACGAGATCGTTTCTAGTTATTATTATTATTCTTACCGATTTTGTGCACGCGAGTTCTCGAAAACGGCTCGCTCGATTTTCATGAAACTTTCAGGACTGATAGAGCATGAAAAAAACTAGATATCTATTTTTTTGTTTTGATGACGTCACTTCCGGTTTTGAGATTTCCGCGTTTTAGTGATTTTCAGAGTGTCACTTTGTCCGGCAGTTTTCTGAAAAACCATTCAACACAGAAGCATGAAATTTTCAGTGATGCTAGAGCAACCTTTGGAGAAGTGAATTTCGTATATCACAACCACCTGAAGTACGAAGTGCCGACGCTCGCTATGGCCCGAAAATAGTCCTATCAAGAATTTCAAAATTTTTAACACCTTTTCTACGATAACTTTTTACCTAGAAATATTTTGTTAAAACATGTAGAACAAAAAAAGTATAGAATTCCAAGATCTTTCAAATGATACCTAGAAAAAAGGGCTGGCCCCTTAATTCAGGGGCCGAGAGGGGCCGAATGTTTTTCCTTTATATCTCAAAAAGTATTCAGAATTTGTAATACGTCAAAGAAGCAAAGTTGTTCAAAATGTCAAGGTTAATCTATTGGAGTCGTCAAAATACGTCCGGCGTCGTCACTTCCGGCAAAACCGGAAGTAGTCGAAAACGCGTTTTTTTTGCCGTTCTTGACAAGTTTTTGGGTTACATATGTCTCAGGGAGCATAAAAAGTAATTTTCCGTCCGTCGTCGTCACTTCCGGTCAAACCGGAAGTAGCCCAAAATGGCTTTTTTTGAAGGTTTTGATGCAAAATTGAAATTATAAACTCACTAGAGACTACTTAGCTCATTGCTTTCTTATGTTCCGTCACTTCCGGCACTTCTGGTCAAAACCGGACGGAAGACCTACTCGTTGCTTTGCAACGAGCTTTGCTCTAGTTATTATTCTTATTCTTTTTTTTGACAAAATTTTGTGCAGGCGATTTCTCGAAAACTATTCAGCGGTTTTTCATGAAACTTTCACAAAATATGTGTCATTATATGAAGTTGTTACATCCGAAGAGAAATTTGGAAAATTCGCTTCTGGTTCCAAGTTATGGGCAATTTCCTGATTTTAAAATGCGATTTTGTCGCGCACTTTTATCGAATATGGCTAAGGATATGAACTGGAGACTTATTGGAGATGATAGATCTTGATTTTCTGGTTTGCAGAATCGCCTTTTCGTGCGTCGTCAATACTTCCGGTTGTTACGGGATACAAATTTTAAAAAATCGAATTTTCAAACTTTTTGTTTTTCAGTATTTTTCATGTATTTTTGGTATGTTAATAGAAACCATCTCTATAATGCTTACTATGTAATTTGTTTGAATATTGATAAATCTATACTCTAGATATTAGCATTCAAAAATCTGAAGCGGGTCAAAAATGGCGGCTGTCTTAGTCAACGCCGACATTTCGCAATAAGGGTTAACGGATGCAGCCGAGCGTTTGCTTGAACGAAAGTAACATAAGGATAAATGAAATGTAAAGGAATACTTGGATTGTCACGTCGTAGTTACGTTGCAGTTCTGTTTCAAACTAACGTCTTCTATAATTGGCTTTGGCTGGTTCTCAAAGTAGAAAAAGAAAAGACTAAATGTGCAAATGAAATTCGATACCTTATATCTTTTATGCATCACGGAAAAACAGATCTTAAATCATACTTATAAGTAATACTTTCTCAAAAAAGAATATCAATTAATATTGAAAGTTCAAATCTTAACCATTGCTTTTCCTATGCACACCTGTGTCAAATTAAACTAATAAATAATACAGAAATAAGAAAACGATTTTTTAAAGATCTTTTCATGGAGTTTATTTTAGAATTCTTGTCTCAAAGACCTGATTCAAGTTATTGAGCATAAATGATATCTGATTCCTTGACCGTCGTAGGGTTCGACCTCTTTCGATTAACTAATCGGGATAGTTCACTTTAAGGATAAACAGGAAATTGAAAAAAGTTAAAAAATTCATAACAGTTTCACCGCTTTAGTGTTACATGCATATATACAATATGGAATTTGTAAAATGTGTTAAATATACTTTCTTAACCTCGAATCTAAGGCTATAAGAACGTTTTTTTTTTATTTCATGGAAGCTATCACACCTATTTAAGAGAACATTCCAGAGAAAAGGCGCGAAGATTAACTCCTGGCGTTTGGCGCTAAATTTTGAATAGGGACCCACCTTTCATACTTTTAAGAGATCTAGAGAGGCACTGCTTCGTAGAGTAGATGTCCCGATAGTGTAATATTTAGTGCGTTGAAATTTTATGCTGGCGACTTGGGTTCAATCCCCTTGTGTGCAAATCTTTTTTACATTTTCAGCTCGATTTTACGTTTTCTTTCCGGAATCGGACGGAAGACCTCTCGTTGCTCGCAACGAGTTTCATCTAGTTAGATCACTGTTTTTATACACAGTCATTCCACATGATAAATCAAAGTCCAGGCTTTTTGATATCTTCGACAGCTGCTTTCTTCATAAAAAATGAAACTCGTAAATTTACTTACCTTGTCATTGGTTATTTGCAAAATTATTTTGTTAAAACATTCTGATTGTACACACAAGCACTCTGCATTCCCTTAATGAATAGCTGTCTTATTTTTCGATTTCATGATGTGATCAAATCGATTGGGCTGCGTGATAATTTGCAGAAAAGGCGTTTATGTATAAAATTATCACCCAAGCCAATCGATTGATCATGTCATGAAATTGAAAAATCTGACAGTTATTCCTTATATTTACATGCTTTGATTCCACTAATCCAAGTGCTCCAAGCCCTAATTGCTTTTGTCTAGCTGTTTGTTCCGCCCTGCACGAGCTTTTTTTGGAACCGCGCCAATACATTGATGGGGAAATAAAGTACATTTACAATTTGTAATTTTATCTCGGACAAAGACATTGGAAATGTAAAGAATGTGTACCAATTGCGCGCCATTATTAGAATACCTATTTTTGTATTCATAGGAAGCAGAATTTGTGCAAAATCTAATGCGTTATAAGAAGAAAACACTTGGTGTAACCTTCAACTCGACATTTAGATATATCGAAGACGTATTGTCAACGAACAATTGCAATTCTCATTCTTATGTCGATACGATTTGCCAAGGTGAACTTGAGATAAAAGATACAACCGAGTCTGACACATCTGTTTCATATTTGGATATTCTACTTGAAAAAGACGGTAATGGTAATCTAACAACCAAGCTCTATGGTAAATGTGATGACTTTAACTTTCTATCGTCAACTTCCCTTACTTATGCAGCGATATACCTTCGTCACTTGCATATGGAGTTCATGTATTTCAGTTGATTCTATACGCAAGATCAAGTTCTACGTATGAACAATTTCTAAAACGAGGTAAATTATTGACAAACAAATTGACAAAATAAGAATATCAGCAGTCTCGTAGAAATGCATCATTTCATAGGTTCTATGGTTGATACAAAGACCTTGACAGTAAATACAATTTATCAAGTCAAATACTGACTGATCTTTATCATACTAATTGTTAGTCCATTATAATACATTGAATTGATGACGGATTTTCCCGTTTTTTCCCGATCATGACAATGAGTACACGGCGGTGGGGACCGATCGGCAGGGGATGCTCACTCCTCCATGTCACATGATCCCACCTCTGATGTTTTGGAGGTCTGTGTTTGCTTTGTTCTTGTTTTGTATTTACTATTGTTTTATGGACTTTTGATCTTCAATACTGACAGATAGTCAGACCCAAATTAATTTCTTTCACAGGGAAATCAAGAGCAATTAATGTACCACAGTATATGTTTTATTACTAAAGCATATCTTTAGAATGCAGTTATTGATATAAGGAAAAGAGCTGATTTGGCTGAGGTTTGACTCTTCAGCTAGCAGAAGAGAAAGTCTTCCTTCTGAGAGACATGGCTCTAGAGTGAATCTTCCCACTCCTTGCGGAAATCTAGTGATAGACTTCTGGGTGAAGTTTAACTCTAGTTCCAGACTTCCAAGGGGGAAATCTGACCACGGGGGAAATCTCACTCTAAAACATTAACCCGTCACTTCTATCTTACTTGTCTACTTTTTGGATCATAAAGACTGCCTGGCTATGCAATGCTTATATAGACAAAGTTGAAATGAAAAATACTGGTCAGAAAATTGTAAAGCACCTATGACTGACGAATAGACTTAGGCCTAAATTAAAGTATTGTTTGTTTGCCCTTTACCGACCCAGATTTTTAGCAATGGGTAGGTAGGTAGGAAAAATATTTTATTTTTTTCTTTTTGACATCAAATTACAACTGTACTACTAAAATTTTAGAAATTCAATATTGCCGTGTACATATTCCTTGTAATTCGAACTTTTGCTTCATGGAACAAAATGTACTAGTACCTATTAAACAAATCTGGAATACTATAAGCTGCATATCTATCTTTGTATGTCAATACAAAAATGTTTATTGATTTCTTTTTTAAAAGAGTCTGAAACAATACTTTGTTTACTTTAAACAATATATGGAAACAGTTGAATTTTTTTTTGAATTCCATTCAATGGGTGTATTACTGATATTAGCCCCACCTTTCATTAATTGCATTAATATATTCTTGGGATTTCACATTTTTAAAGTTGTTTTTATTTAAAAATGAGACTTGTAAGACAGGTCTTATTTAAACGTTTACACACTGTCTAGACAAGAAATATTTTCCTTATAGTAAAACCTCGCAATATTGTGCGTTTCCTTTTATTAGTCTGACCCCAAATTTAATCATGGCGGTCGAAATATCAACAAAGCATGACATCCTTCGTTGTTTTCAAATTTTAAAAACTACTTTTGTGCTCTTTCCACTTGGATTTGGTAATTAAATTAAAGTATGACAATTTTATTTTTGCCAGTGATGTTGGCGAAATTTATTTTGAAATCGATAAGTAGCATGCTCCAAACGACCGGCAGTCTTGTTAACTTTATGAACGTGGTAGTCAGCGCATTCATCAACATGATCAACATGATCAAATATATCTCTGCGAGTGTTTTTTTCTTACCGCTACCATGTCAAACACTTCATTCAGTTCCTAATGTCAATCATTAACACAAGACTGAGAAAAGGGAAAATCAAAGCATTTATATTTTTATGTGAAAAAAAAATGGACAAGAAACAAATCAAATAAAAAAATTTGTAAATGAAAAGTACAATAAAATATTTTGAGTCGGGCTTATTTTCGTGGGTCGGTCGGCTAAGGGCAAACAAACAAAATTTTAATTTAGGCCTTATCATTATTTGCAGTATTAGTGGCTCTTTGACGGGCTCGATTTGCAACTGACTTAAAAGAGTCTCTTATGTTTTACACGTACAATGATAGTATATTACGTGGTAAGTCAACTCAGTTCATGGTTTGATGAACTCTTGGTTCTTGCACCGTTCCCTTCCCTTGATTTTCTATCGTCGTTACACAATTATTCAATGTTCAAGTCATCATAACTTCAAATACACACCAAATCCAATAAAATTCAAAGCATGTATGTCAAAATTAATTTCCTACAGATGTATAAAAATCAATAAAATTTTGTGAATGAACGTATTTTTTGTTTTTAACAGCTTGAAGATGGTTTGGGGAGGGACGTTGACATAACAGTGTGGAATAGTCCCGGAAGTGACGTCACTGGAATGGCGGCTAGGTCAGAAAAAGTTGTCAATGCTGCTGAAAAGGTGCTTGAATCGAAAGGATAATAAATTTCAATATTGTATGGTCCAACTTTTACCAGACCTGTTTACAAACAAATCAATCCAGGTCTTCAAATAAACGAATGATACATTATATATATAATTGATTACAGCTTCTTGGTAACCTTGAAGTTTATCATTACCACGGAAAGTTAGTGCAGAAAGAACCCAAATCAGGAGGATCATGGTTGTGGCACCAAGACTACGGGTAACACGCATCAGTCTTGAATTGATTAATGATTAAAATTCTATAAACCTACATCTTATTTTGAGATGCTCTGCTACAAAATTTGTGTGTATTTTTCATGATCTTTTGGGCTTAAATACTGTTCATTATTTCCATTTACATGGTATTTCACTGTGCAAAATTGATTCTTAACTTAATCTTTAAAAGGTGGATATTGTATTCCTAAACAAGATGTAAACAGTGTCTTTTTGGATGTTTAAGTTTTCGGTTGAAAGTAGAGTTAAATTTTTCATCATTTTTGCATTTTATGATATATTATTAACAATATTGGACTGATATAATTTTATATTAAAGTACTAGTATCTTAATGCGTGCCTACTAAGAAAATATATAAAACTTCTTCGCCAGTTACTGGTACCGAAATGGTTGCCTCTTCCCTGAAATGCTAACTGTATTTATGGCAGTAGATAAATGTGACAAAACAAACGGATGTTTGAAGGTAAGAGGAAAATTCGCCAACTTAAATCTTCTTGATATTATTCTCATTTCTATTAAAATAAAAGAAGAATTCTAATCAGACATTTTCTATATGTTCATCCAAGAGTATTTACTGGGGTCAAACAGAGAACAGTACATGAGTTATCATAAGAATTACCATTTCTGAATCAGACTTTCCGCCGTTGTCGCTTTATGTTTCAGCACTTCCAGAAAATCATTGTTTTAGTTTATTGATTTATTGATTAATTTGAATTAACTATCAAACACTCACTTGTACAACTAAGGGAGAAAATTAAAAAGGCATATTGGTATGCAGAAAATTGATGTAAAAATTATGAATTTTCCACTGAAAGGTTCTGAAGGGATCACACAAGTGTGGCCGGATTGACCACAGTATGGTGGCCGGTCAGACGGGGGCAGACATTGACAGAGTCAGCGAACTCAAGAAGAAACTTGAAGTTGTTTTCGTAGAACTGAACCCAGGTAACTTTTACAAACCTTTTCTCCAGTACATTTGAAAACATATAATGGAGGTAAAATTCATTTTAATCATGGTTGTTTATTGCTAGTTTAACACTTATAAGCAGTAGAT